>NC_134356.1:92771603-92789103 GCF_048569485.1 Anomaloglossus baeobatrachus | reverse complement strand
GGGCAGAAATGGGTCTTCCAAATGGACAATGACTCAAAGGACTGCTAAACGGGTTGCAAAGTGGCTTAAGTATAACAAAGTCAATGTTTTGGAGTGGCCATCATAAAGCCCTGATTTCAAACCTATTGACTATTAATGTGCAAAGCTGAAAAGGTAGGTGTGAGCAAGGCGACCTACAAACATGGCTCGGTTACACCAGTTCTGTCAGGAGGAATGGGCACAAATAAATATCAACCATTGTGAGAAGCTTGTGGAAGGATATCCAAAACATTTGACCTAAATCATACAGTTTAAGGGCAATGATACCAAATACTAATGAATACTCTATCCTCTAATCTCTATGTAGAAATTTCGCAACATCAAAAACTTGCCAAAAGCTCATTGTGGGAAAGTAGCCTTTTTTAACACTTAGAACAGCCATATGATGGGATGTGGTTAAAAGAATGGTTAATCCATTCATTGACTGTATTAAAACTTTAAATTATTGCCAATTAAAAGGGGTCGTCCACTTATTTTGATGACCTAACTTTTGATATAATCTGCAGTACCCGGCAGTAGAATGGGAAAGCTTCTCAAAATAAACCTGTTAGCACTTTGAAAAATGCTATTAATTATTTTAAAGTAGAATGTCATAAGATCTTGTTTAAATTCAAACTTTCCTTTTTATGTATTACAGTTCATCATGAATTATGAAAATCCTCCACCATATGCAGGGGTTAATCAACCTGGACCTTATCCACCGTATGGACCGCCACAGGGTGGCCCAGCTCAATATCCTGGTTATCCCCCTGGTCCTGTAGGATATCAGCCAGGGCAGCCAGGATATCAGCCAGGGCAGCCAGGATATCAAGGATATCCGCAGCCTGGTTGGCAAGGTGGCCAGCCTCCAGCACCAGTGTATATGGAAGCTCCAAAAAACACAGGTATGTAAGTGCTGAATAAAACACCCAAATTCTATTTCTCTCATTAAGCACAAGGAAACCATATACTGACTACATAGTCCTTTTTAACTTGGTTCTTTAAATGTCACCCTGTGTATAAAGTGCATGCTTTTTTCATTTCAGGACAATTCCTTTTTTACTAGTGCCTCACTAATGAGCTAAAGTGTATATGCCAAATTAATTTATCCTCAAAATGAATTATTACAAGACAAGTAAAAAAAAACACAAAAAAACCCAATGGCATAAACAAGTAAAATTATTGTCCAAAAAGAAAGAAAACAGGCACTCGCCGGTTTGTAGAAAAATCAAGTTGCTGGTGTATTTAGGCATAGGGGGAGGGTGCCGGGGTATCTTGATTTTTCTACAAACCGGTAAGTGCCTGTTTTCTTTCTTTTTGGAATTTACGGCTCTGCAGCTTTGTAGTGCACCCCGGATAGTAGGCCCATATTCAGGCTCACGCTGAAAACCTGAACAGGTGGAACAAAACAGCAAATTGACTATTTGTCTTTACTGGTGGTTTTTGGAGTGTAATCGTTTGCTCAGATAAGAAAAAATAGTGCCCAGAGTTCCATTTTTTTTTTTTTGGTGGAAGTAAAACTAATGTGTCTTCAAAATATGATATGTCATTTAACGGGGTTATCTAAAATTTTAAATCCCTTTCAAACTTTGCCCAGGATGGTGCTAAAAATACATAAATTGATGTTCATCTACTAGATCAGCACTGCTCCTCTGTACTCTGCCCTGTATCCCCCACCAGTCCACTGATTGCTACTGGCAGGGGGTGTCACATGGCCACTGTATCCATTCAGCAGACCAGAAAAGTTGCAGCCTACACATTTTTTCTGTTATTTAAAAAAAAAAATTTGATGGCACCTTCCCTTTAAGAAGCAGTCAGCAGATAGATCCGGTAGAGTGGGCTGTCTTGCTAAATTCTACTAAAAAGGGGGCTGAAAGCCCGTACTTATGAAGCGCTCACTGATATCCTAATCAGGCACGAATACTAATATTCTTTATAGCAAGATACTATTTATTTTAATAGCACATGAATAGTCAATGGTACATATAGGCATTAGCATAGAATCTTATACAATAACAGAAATATGCATCAACATTACCGTTTGTAGCAATCCTTTCACATCGGAGGGACTCGATTTAATGATAAGGAAACAACATGGCATCTTGCATCACAGGAGCAGTGCGTACACTTTAATGTCCTGGAAGGTTTCCCTAACATTATGCGAGTCCGGTTGTATTTTTATAGGAAAACTTTGTAGGTTGTGTTTAAATGGTCACCAGCATGTGACAGCTGAGTCATGTTCATGTAACTTGACCTCAAACTGCTGTGGGCACCAGCAGCTTCCTGCACATTTACTTGTACATCCTGCCAGTTGACAACTGGTCGACCACAGTTTCCTGGAGATATTGCAAGGAGACGTTAATTTTACAAGCCAGCTTCCTTGCAACTGTTGTCAAATAACAACAAATTTCCTGACTGTGGAACTGTAAACGTTACTTCCTCATTATCGTAGTTTTGCTTCAAGACCTGTTTGACATGTATTCTTTGGTCATAGTGAAATTGGTTATCCAGAGGGGATCTCTTTGATACTGAATTATTGATAGGTCAAATAATATCTGGGATCACTCCTATCTTTTGATTATGATCCCTATCTACATCCCACTCATTCTTCAGTCATATCACATTGGTATCACAATCGGTCCTTGATCCCACGGATTATTTTCCATCATCAGTATTCCACTAGAGGAAGATCACTCGGAATATACCATACCATGACAAAGAAATATCGTTTGCCACAAATTTTGTTTTCTTGGTTTGTTTAGATAAACGTTGAATCACAAATATAATCACTTTCACTACTATGTATATTAAAACTAAAGGCAATATTATCTGAAAAGCTCCCTTAAACATCATGTGTTTTGGACATTTGCTCGATATTCAAAGGATCATTACACATTACATTTCCCAATATGTTACTACAAGTTTCACTAGTCCCATTTATGAACATATTGACATAAAGCCATAACATATCATGAATTGTCCTTTCCACTAAGCTGGGTTTAAAAGCATCTACAGTATTTATAGCTGTCCCAAAACTTATTTTTATATTCCCCATAGGGATGAATCTCGGGTTAGTCAGTCCAGTCTTATTTCTTGGTACCCGAATTCCTCCCTTAAAAGCCAGATATTGCAAATTGGTGACTGTTGCATTCAAATTGCCTTGCCACCATGGAAGATTGATCCATCCCACTACGGAAATGGGTACTGTAGTATTCTATAGACGAACATTTCGAGTGTCTTTATCAGCAAGATGATCAGAACAACTTTTCCACTTTAAGATTTCCTCCATCGATACCGGGACATCCAGATAAGGGATACTGGTGGCTGTAAGCGAAGAATGTGTACAGATCCAGCAATCTGTGTGTTGAAAATATGATGGTGCATCAGAAATTTTTTCGCCATAGGTTCCTCCTGATGTAGACTTGTCCATCCAACGACCAAAGAGGCAAACCTCAAACACAGGAATTTCTCAATCTCCTCACTATCGAGCTCTTCCCAGTAACCGATACCATGGATTCCGCTTATTTACAACACCATCTGCAAATAAAGATACACTATTATTCTCGTAAATAACATTTTTCTTGTGGGACATATTCCCATATTCTCCACTCCTGGTCTCATCAGGAGAGTATGATCTTTTCTGACTGCTATTACCTCTGCCTCTGAGGGCGGTCCTTGGAGGTTTTGAATCCATATTTTTGCTCCTACATTTGTAATATTAGAGGATCCAAAACCTTTAGTACCCCGTATTGTTAATTCTGCCGGGGCAGTTCCTTCTCTTATTTCAGACAAGTTTATTGGAATTATCAACATCTGAGCCACCTTCTGGTGTTTCATCAATATCAAAGGTTCATTTCCCAAATTTAGCATCAGTACCTTGATTTCTCCCTGATAATCTGCCTCTATTACCCCTCCCACCACTATGGCTCCTTTTAACGCTAAACTAGAACGAGTGGCTATTTGACCATAATGATCCTTTGGTGTATTGGCAACCCAATCCTGTTGAAATTGGTTTTACCTTACCTGGGGGTACCACGACAGTTTCCAATGAGGTCTAAACCTGCTGAATAAGGTGTTGCTCTTTCTGGTGTGCCCAAACAGCTGTACCTTGCCTTGTCAACTGTTGGACTGACTTGTCTGATGGCTGCTGCTTTATCTGCTTCTGAATTAAACAAACGTTCAAGTGAGTTAGTAGGGACATGAGCATCAACATGAAATACAGTGGTCTTGGTAGATTGAATAATCCCTTCAATGTCTTGCCACACTTCCCTGACCATCTCAAACACATTTTGCTGTTCCTCTCCCCAGTGGAACTCATATTTTTTCCTCGTTACTTTGTACAAATGAGGCAACATTTGTCCCAAATGAGGGATATGTTGTCTCCAAAAATCAAACAATCCAATACAAGACTGAGTCTCCTGTTTGGATTTAGGGACCGGAAAATTAATAATTTTCTGTCTGGCATTGGGCAAGATCTCTGTGCCCCTTGTTCCACTGAATCCCTAGACATGTAACCACCTGAGACTGTCCTTGAACCTTGGCATCATTGATTTCCCATCCTTTTCTCCTCATATGAGCAACCAGTTTTGTCAATTGATCTTTCACACTTTGCTCATCTTGTCCTTGTATCATTATATCATTGATATAATGTGAAATCTGCATTTCCTTATGACAAGACATAACCCCAAAGGAGAATTTTCCTTCTGTTAGATTAAGAGTCATCCCTTTTAGGACATCAATTCCCAAAATATTTTCTGGTATAGGTACTACCAGCACCGTATACTTCTTGATGGGTAAATTACCTATCTTCAAAGCTACCTGTGTCTGAACCCCGGTGATCACTTGACCACCTAGTCCAGCAATTTTTACTCAAGGTCCTTTTTATTTTTTGGGTTTCCATGAATTAAAGTAGCCTCCACCCCCGTGTCAATCAAAGCTGGGACTCTTTTAACATTTCCCCCTTTCCAATGTATGCGAAGATTGACGTAGGGACGTTCGTCCCTTTTTATCAATAGGGGGGCTTGGCTGGCTACCTATGGTAAATCACTTCCTTCTGAACTTTCATTTACACAGACTTCAGTCTGTGTATTAGCCCTTCCTTCCGTGACCTTTGTGGCCACGGCTGCAGCCAGTTCTTCCCATGGATAAACTGACTGAATATCTTCCCAAGACACTTTCTTTGGGGGTTTTTCCCCTTTTCCTTCTGATTTCTTTACCTTGGGGGTTTTTGAGCCCCCCCTCCACATTTGTAGTGGTCACTTTCTTTGCGGATAGAACTTTCTGTTTGTACAACTTCCATAATTCTCCTGTCTCCTTTCCATCAATCCTTTCCTTATTGATCCCGGCTTTAAGAAAAGCCTGGAACATGTCTTTGCGAGACATCCATGGGGCCTCCCCTACTGATTTCTCTTTACAATCAGGATTTTTTGGCTTACTGTTACCAACATGGCCTCCAGAGGACGATTTATCCCACTGTCCCATATCCTGTAACTCCCTCATCCTCCCTAGAACTACACCGATTGATTCTCCAGTCAGCGCTACAGTTAAGGTTAAAATAACTGTTTTGTATGCTGGAGGAGCATGTTTAACCAGTCTATTTCTTATGCTGGCTGTCAATGGGTACAGGAGATAATCATCATCCATTCCCAAAAGAGGAAGAGCATTCCTCATTGCTTCTTCCTTCAGCCTTTCCATACCATCTTTTAAGGTATACCAAGGTTTATCATTGATAGGAAAGTCTGCTTCTGATGGGTATTTGTCCAGAAAAGCATGGGCTAAGATCATGATTTAAGTTTTGAGTACCATGCTCATTATGATCAACAAAATAATTTTTTATTGATCTCTGAATTACTGGGTCCCGAGACATGGTGACAAATTTTGCCACGTCTCCGGCATCAAAGTGCACTCCACCTCCTCCAAGATCGTGCACCCTGACCAACCAGGGAATTTCTCCTTCTCCTGGTTTTTGTCTAAACTGTGTTAAAATGCTATCAACTTCTCCCTGAGAGTAATCTTCAATGGTTACTCGATTTTTTACATGAGGAATCGTTCTCTCATTTGTGATAGCATTACCATCTTCGTCATATTGCACATTCCCCTGACCATCCCGGACATGTTCCCGGATGATCTCATTCTTTGTCCTCTCTAGGCGCCTCCTTACTGGATTAGCCTGAATCCTCCCTTTATGGTAATCCTCCTCATCAGATGATGATGATGAATCCCACACATCCCCGTCCCAAGTATCGGGATCCCAGTTTATAGAAGCTGAGGCGATACTTTTATGTACTTTGGTTTTATTTACCTTTCCTCTTCTTTTCTTGTACTTATTTTGAGCAATTTTTATGGCAGCTTTTTCTGCCACATTCTGATAATGTTCCAATTTATCCTTCAACAGTCTGGTATTACATTCCAGAACTGTTTTCTGGCCACCTAATTCTATCATCTTTTGTTCCATCTGGGAACTTTTCTTCTGCATCTTTAGATTACGCTCATGCATTACACTATATGCACTTGCCAAAATCCAGATACGCCGTCCTAAAGACACTACATCACCTGCATTCACAGGGACACTACCGAATACATTCACAACATCAGTAGCTTCACTACCCTTAAGCTCATCCTGCCATTGTTCTGCCAATCCACAAGACACTACATCACCTGTTTTCACAGGGACACTACGGAATACATTCACAACATCGGTAGCTTCACTACCCTTAAGCTTGTCCTGCCATTGTTCTGCCAATCCACAATTGACCAATTCATGTGCTATGAGATTGTAGGGAGCCTCAGTCCAGCTGGGGATCTCCACAATAACCTCCTTAACATTATCCTTACGTTGTCTGAACATTTTGACACTATGCAAAAAGATTGAAAAAATATCTGGAATTTGCCAAATATACGTTTTTAATTTCTAAATTACAAAAATTCATTAATTACTTCTTATAGAAGTAATCCTGCCGACTACGCCAATTTATGTCTTGCTAAATTGTACTAAAAAGGGGGCTGAAAGCCCATACTTACGAAGCGCTCACTGATATCCTAATCAGGCACGAATACTAATATTCTTTATAGCAAGATACTATTTATTTTAATAGCACATGAATAGTCAATGGTACATATAGGCATTAGCATAGAATCTTATACAATAACAGAAATATGCATCAACATTACCGTTTGTTGTAGCAATCCTTTCACATCGGAGGGACTCGATTTAATAAGGAAACAACATGGCATCTTGCATCACAGGAGCAGTGCGTACACTTCAATGTCCTGGAAGGTTTCCCTAACATTAAGCGAGTCCGGTGTATTTTTATAGGAAAACTTTGTAGGTTGTGTTTAAATGGTCACCAGCATGTGACAGCTGAGTCATGTTCATGTAACTTGACCACAAACTGCTGTGGGCACCAGCAGCTTCCTGCACATTTACTTGTACATCCTGCCAGTTGACAACTGGTCGACCACAGTTTCCTGGAGATATTGCAAGGAGACGTTAATTTTACAGGCCAGCTTCCTTGCAACTGTTGTCAAATAACCACAAATTTCCTGACTGTGGAACTGTAAATGTTACTTCCTCATTATCGTAGTTTTGCTTCAAGACCTGTTTGACATGTATTCTTTGGTCATAGTGAAATTGGTTATCCAGAGGGGATCTCTCTTTGATACTGAATTATTGATACGTCAAATAATATCTGGGATCACTCCTATCTTTTGATTATGATCCCTATCTACATCCCACTCATTCTTCAGTCATATCACATTGGTATCACATGGGCCCTTCACCCAAAAGTGTTCAGTCAGATTTGTTTTCGTTGAGAGATTGCAGATGTCGATCTAATGGCTTCCAGGCTAAACTGCCAAGAATTGTTGCAAGATTGGGATCAACACTGGCAGTTCCTTGGTCCCGGTTCTCACTTCCATATATCTTTCCACCTCCTCCTCTTCTTCCCAGGCTTCTCAAGATAATCAGAGGGCCTGGTATTCTGAAGTCATCAGCTTACTGGGCAATGCTCTGTGCTCTCTTCGGGGATGCCCAGATCTATTGTCTCCTGGTCCATTCTACCAGTGCAATTTCCAGCCGCTTGTTAAAGCCACAGCTCAGAATACAGTCCTTTCAGGGTCAGTTAGTCAAACCATGATTGAAGCACAAAGAGCTTCTCGCCTTAGGCTGCTTTCACACATCAGTTTTTTTGGCATCAGGCACGATCCGGCGAAAAAACTGATGCGACAGATCCGGCGAAAAAACAGATCAGTTTCATCAGTTTTTTGACAGATCCGGTATGATACTGAGCATGCTCAGTTCAAAAAAAACGGATTTGGCTGCTGGGTCCTTTTTTGCCGGATCCGGCGTCCATAGGCTTCCACTATAAAACACGCCGTACGGCGCCGGATCCGGCGTGATATGATTTTTTTGCCGGACACAAAAACGTTCACTTCAACGTATCATCCGGCCGCCGGACAAGTAAATTTGCCGGATCCGGCAAAAAACGGATGAAACGCAAGGCCATGCGGCACAATCCGGCGCTAATGAAAGTCTATGGTGGAAAAAACGGATCCGGCGGAAACAGACGCCGGATCAATTTTTTCATGTTTTTGCCAGATTGTGCCTGATGGCAAAAAACTGATGTGTGAAAGCAGGCTTATGTACCATTGCACTCATAGAATCTTTTGGGATCTTAATCCAGTTTTGGCGGTTCTCCAGTTTTCTCCCTTTGAGCCCATTACTGAGATTCTGATGCTTCTGTTGTCTCAAAAGATGACTTTTTTTTATAGGCATCACCTCCATGAGAAGGGTTTCAGAATTAGCGGTGCTTTCTTGCCACACTCCGTATCTTGTTTTACATTAATGTAAGGTGGGGTTAAGGCTAATTCTGACTTTCTTTCCCAAGGTCGTTTCCGATTTTCACCTTTTGTGAGGACATTCTTTTCTTCTATTATCCCTCTCCATGTCATCCGATGGAGAACAGACTGCATGATCTAGATTTGGTTAGGGCTGTGCATTATCGTCTTCCACCTTTTTTAGGCTGTCTGATTCATTATTTGTCCTGCCAAATGTTCCCTGCAGAGGTCTAGCTGCCTCCAAAATGACTGTCTCTCGTTGGATCAAAGCAACCATTGTTCAGGCTTATAAATTAAAGAACAGAGGTCCCCCATTTAGCGTCAAGGAGCATTCTGCACAAGCGAATGGGATTTTCTGGGTGGTTGGTCATCAGGCATCGGCCCTACAGCTCTGTAAGGCAACTACCTTGGCATGTGTACACACCTTTTCAAAATTGAACATGGTCTATACCTTTGCTTCAGGCTGATACAGGTTTGGGCAGGACCTACAGTTAGCAGTCACTTGAGCTTCACCAGTAAGTTTTGTGATTTCAACAGATTTCTCTTCAGGCTTTTCCCACCCCAGGGATGGTTTTAGGACATTTCTTGTTGGTCTTTATTGGTAGACACCGCTCCCTCCTCTGCTGCCCAGTTGCATGGATTTATGTTGTATTTCTTTACATTTTTTGACACTTCTACTGCAATTTCACTAAACTCGGGAGGCCAGGGGCAAACAGGCATGTAGTCTTCTGAGGGCAAGCTAATTTTCTTTGCTATGTACCATCAGTGTCAGCCTCAGAGTGGCATCAGACTATCTCCAGGTTTCCATGTCCCCAATGAAGGCTAACAAGAAATGGATTTTACGGAAAGTCCCCAAAATGAAAATATACTTTTTTTTTAATTTAAAATAATAGATGTGGCCAGATCTCCAGGAGATCCATTTCCTATATCTTACCAGCTCATTTAAATATTGAGAAAAATGTAGATTTCTGTGCAAGAAGACATCAGATCGCAGATATCAATGTATCATTTTCTTCAACTTTTTATTACTTGCAGCTCAGTTTTTTGTTGTTTTTTGTAACAAAAAAATCTGTAAACATGCAACTACAAGCATGTAAAGGGCAGCCTCTAGACCAGAATAAAACAAAGAGAAAAATTGTATGAAAAATACCCTGAATATCAATAAATAAAATAAAAGTGCCTAATAACAGGGTACTTAGTATATACATTTTTGCAAAAAGGTAAGAAGCCATCCCACCTAGTCAAGGTGTACCCATCTGGGACAGTCCCTAACCAACTAAAAGTTAAAAACATTTTATATACCTGACTTGTGTCATGTCAAAACTCCAATGTGAATTGGTAACAAGTGGTCAGCTGGGTCCCAGATTAAATACACAGCGCAGTGGGAAGCAAATATATTGTTCAGCCTCAGTAAAGGGAGGGCTGCACCCCCAACTTGCACAAAAGCAACTTGCATTCTATTTATTGATATTCAGGGTATTTTTCATACAATTTTTCTTTATTTTATACTTACATGCTTATATAGATTGTGTAGGAAGGATCACTTATAAATGTAAGCCTCCATTAGCACTCTCTTCCTACTCCATGAACCCCCTCCCCCCCCCCCCCCACAAATATGAGACTGGATCGGATGGAGAAGCTGCATACAGATCATATTATTAATTTTAAAATCCGTTTAGTCATTAAGATTCCTCACTTGAGTTTAAAGGTGAAAAAAATTTGGTGTACAAAGCACACAAATAATGTAAAAATTATTTTTAAAATATACCATTAGTCACTTTGGGATTTCATGGATGGCACAAACATACACATGTAATGTATTTTAAAACACTTGGACCATCTAATGGTTATTCAAACAGGCAAAGTAAAAAGGAGCCATATTATATTTCAGCCTTCTGATTACATTTTTAAATGACTTGGAACTAGTACTGCTTTGCTATTGTGTTTGCAATAGAATATGCAGTGTATTGTGTCCTATTCTTTATTCTGTACTATAAATAATGTCTTTAAAGTGCTGTGGAAAATACTATGCATTTGATAAAGTTAAATAAACATTCTTTTTAAAAACCATTTTTTTTTGTTAATGTTAAAGTAAATATGAAAGGGTATTTAAATGTCTGCTCTAAAAACTTTACCAAAATGATAGAAGCTTAAGAAATATTCAGCATGCTAAAATTATATATAGTAATGTACTGTATATAGAGTGTACATACCGAGAAGAACTTTACCTCTTTCCAAAAACTCCTTCCTATATAGACTCAATTTTTCTATGACTATTTAGCAATTTTAATAGTATCGCTCTTATTTATATTTATTCCCACCGGATTATAGTTTGTTAAAGGCAACCCGTTACGTGATACACACAGTTAATAGTGTTTCGAACATGCTCGGCGCCTGCACTTTGAACTCTGCTGCTGCGAGATCCAGAACTCTATTTCGCCCCTCGGCAGCATTTGGGTTTCAGTCATCTGGGTGGCATGGTGTGGATTCAGTCAGAGCTTTGTGTATCAAGAGTAGTGGCTGTAAATGCACCCCCTGCACCAAATAACAGCCTCCTATAATGCTGAGCGAGCTGCCAGTCAGTGCTGTGGATGCAGTTATAGCCGCCTCTCTCAATACGTAAAGCGGTGACTGAACTTGGGCCGTCGCCACCCCCGATGACTGAAACTTAAACGTTGCTGTGGAGGAATAAAGTTCTTTTCTTCCCGAAACTGGGTTCGAACTGCAGGCAGCTTGCAGGTTTGGAACGCTATTAACCTGAATCTTTACCCCATATTTGTAGGTTGTGTTTTTTCACGTGACAGGTTCCCTTTTAAGCATTTTTGTAATCTTTGATTGCTTGATAGTTTAAATCAGTGGCATTATTGCGCTACTGGCCAGAATTGTGCGCTCTCTATATTGTTGTATGTGACAGTACTACCTCTGCAGCTTTGCAAGAGCAAGTGAAACGGATTTTGGCCAAGATCAGCAACAACCAACATCACATTCAATGTTTATAAGCACACTATAAAACTGCTGTATGCACTGTACATGTTCGGCCACCACTCCTTGATGGCCAGTCTCCTTGACAGCAGGAAACAGTATTAAAAAATAAATATTGGGAAAACTAGGCCAATTTTTATTAATCAAAACCAGGATTTTGTGATATGATTTAAAGACAGTGCCATACTGGCACTAAGATGCTGAATCCACCCATACCTGTTATAGAAAGATCTGATGCTTGTTTGGTGAAATATTTTTAATCAAAGTTGCAGAAATGCTCTGCGCTTTTACTGACGTATGCCTTGTGGGTGGATCCTCGTCGTTGATTCCTCCTCCGGCGTCCTCCTGGCTTTCCCCCTTTTCTTTATTTGAATATCGCAGCACCATTGCTGTTGTTGGCGGCACAAACGCACTGCCACAGCAATTCTGTCTTCATTAAAATGGCGCCGGAGTCTGTGCATACTGTGATCTCTGGAGCCATTTTATTGAAGACACTGCAGTGAAAACGGAGAAGCATCGGCAAGGGTGCAGATTTTTTTATTACTTTTTTGTTAACATCTGCATACGTGTCCCTGCAGCTCATAGTCTGCTGATTTTATGATTAACATCTTCAGGATTGTAGTTAAGCATTTTTTTTTCTTGTTTTATCCCAAGAGACATAGTTCTATCCTTTATCTTCCAATATAACCGTGTAAGAGGTTGTCTTTTGAAGGATGAGTAGTCAGTGGCACCATTTTGGAGTTTATACGAGGGGCTGCTAAGTCTTGAAAGTCATGAAAGCCTTATGTGTCTAATATGTTTTCAAAATTTTGTGTTTGTTGCTTATGGCAACAGTGTTTTACGCACGTGGGAAAACAAAATGGCGGAGTCTAATGTGATATTCACAGCAACTGAGCGCAGATGAGTGATAACATTCTTGTTTCTGCAAGGAAAGTCCGAGAATGATATTCATGGTGATATGTCGCAGACATTGGGGGATCAATTCCCTTCATATGCCACAGTTAAGAACTGGGTTGCCAAATTTAAAACTGGCCACTTCAACACCAATGATGAGGAACGTCCTGGATGACTGAGAGTGTTGGTTGTTCAAGAGATAGTCAATGCTGTGTGCACAACCTCCTACTGGAGAATCAATGAATTTCAGCTAAAGCAATATCAGACATCATGGGGATTTCCTGTGAATGTGTTTGTGTCATTATCCATGAACATTTGGACATGAGAAAGCGATCTGCAAAGTGAGTCCCCCATTGTTTGACAACAGATCAGAGAAGCATGCGAGTAAAAACTTCCCCAGGGGACTACCTTCACAAGGGTTCCACCATCAATGCAAGGTATTACATTTAACTTTTGGACCAATTGAAGGCAGCTTTGAAGGCCAAAGGGTGGGCAAGCTGTCCAAAGGAATTTTGTTCCTGCAAGACAACTCCTCTGCTCACACTGCACAATGGCAAAACTGGAAGAGCTGGGCTTCCAGCTGGTTGACCATTCACCTTATTCACCAGATTTAGCTCCCTCCGACTATCATCTGTTTCCAAACCAGAGGAAACACCTCAAGGGCACCACATTTCACACCATTTCTGATGCCATGGCTGCTACAGATGCCTGGTTTGAGGCACAACTGAAATCCTTCCTTTTGCTAGGCTTACAGAACTTGGAATAACCAACCAATGTAAGAAGTGTGTTGATGGGGGCGTGGCCTAGCTCAGTATGTGAGTGGAAGCAGATCATGTAGCTCCTGCCAAGCATCTAGAAAATCCCTAGGGAAGAAACCCAAAAATCACTCTCAGAAGTCACAGGCTGCAGCTGGACGACCCTCTGACCCCCCCTGACCTGATTGCATTGCTTACTGGCACAGATATGACAAGGAGGGGGCCGAAAAAGCAGGTGGGAGAAGTGGAGGAGCAGAATCAAGATGGTGCCGTGGGCAGCATGGAGCAGAGAAAAGATAATGGTGCAGACGCTGAGGAGACCAGAAGACAGGCTACAACACGGCTGGAGCATTTTGCCAGGCAGGAGAGCGGTGCCCATCACAGAGAGACAGTGAGAGGTGAGCTGCAGATGAATATGGGACTTGCAGACAGCATGGTGCTGAGTGCAGGAGGGGGGAGGGGTGAGAGCAACGAGGGAGCTCAGGCCTGCATGGCAGAGACAAATCCCAGATCTCAGGCAGCACAGCTAGGAGAGCTGTCAGGCACACAGAATATCCCTGAAGAGCCCACACTGAGAGACATCCTCACAGCAGTAATGCTATGCAGAGCATCTATTACTGAGGTGACCCTGCAGCTGGGGAGCCTCAGGGAAGACATGGCATCCATGCGGCACAAGCTTCATGAAGTGAAAGAGAGAACAGGAGAAGTTGAGCAGAGAGTCAGTATCATGGAGGACCACATGACAGGATCTGACAGACGGGCAGCGTGCAGCACAGCAAATAGCAGCACTCCTAGCAAAAACGGATGACCTTGAAAATAGATCAAGGCGTAACAACCTGAGAATAATTGGCGTTCCAGAGAAAGTGGAAGGTACATCCCCAACTGAATTTTTTGAGGAATGGCTGAAAAGTAAAATTGGATCTGAGCATCTCACCCCTCTATATGCAGTGGAAAGAGCCCATAGGCTTCCCACCCGCCCCCTGCCTCCTGGACACCTACCGCGACCTGTCCTGGCCAAAATACTGCACTACAGAGACAGGGATAATATCCTGAAGTATGCCAGAGGACACCCTGACCTGATCATCAATGGCTCCAAGATATCCATTTTCCCAGATTACTCCATAGAAGTGCAAAAGCAAAGAGCCAAGTTCATTGACATCAAGAGAAGGCTGAGACAACTGAACGTGGTATGCTCCATGATGTACCCGGCGAAACTCAGAGTGGTAGCTGGAGGAATAGTGCACTTTTTCCTGGATACTAAGGAAGCGCTAAGATGGCTGGATAGCAATGAACAATGCTTGCGGCGGGAGGGTCGTGAAGGGGAAGCTGGAGACTGACTTTTGGGGACACCCTACCTCTCATCATATGCAGTGGTGTAGAGGAAAAATACCATGCTATGGTTGCCGGGGAGGAGTTCCTGTTTGAAAATTTTAAACATTTTTTTTTTGTTTTACCTCGGCAATCTAAATTTAAATCTACATTTAATGGACTCTAGAGGAAAGGGGTCTGCAAACACCACTGAGGATGGGAGGAAATGAAATCCTGGCTAAGGAAACAGACTTTCCAACTCATACTGGACTCGCAATGTATAAATACTGAATTAATTTTTATTTCCCCCCCCCTCTTTTTTTTTTTTTTTGTTTTTTTGTTTTTCTTTTTCTCCTCACTCGCTCCTCTTATTCCACCCTCTGTCTTCTTCTTATACTACTTTTCTTTCTCTTCTTTGTTTTACCCACTTCCCCTCCCCCTTTCTTTCTCCCTTTTTTTTTTTCCCTTCTTTCCCGTAACTTGCTTTCGTTCTTCCCCCTTAATATTAAAAAAAAAGGGCATTGCGAGAATATGGCAGGACCGCAATACTGATCAGATGGACAGCCGGATACCATGCACGACAAACAGGCGGGGTCCGCCCCTCCTTCTGGAGGTCCTGGTTCTGGTGCTATTGATGGTTGTTAGGGCCCTGTCCGTCGTAAAAGAGGAAACACGACAAAAGATGGACACGGTATCTGGCAGACTTGCCAAGGCAAACATATGCCCTCCGTCCCTGATACAAAGGGGACTGGTGGCAACGATGTGTTACTATGTTTATTGTTGTGGGGGGTGTTTATATTGGGAGGGGTAGGGGGAGGGTGGGCCGGTCGACAGTCTCATTTGGCCTATTAAGAAGCTCTGGGAGAACGAGAATTTGTCAATTAATCATATGGCGGGACGCATTAAGCTAATTAGTTGGAATGTTAGGGGCTTAGCCTCTAGCATCAAAAGGCAAGCAGTATTTCAATTTTTACGCACAGAAAAATCTGACCTAATTTGCTTGCAGGAAACACACATGACACCGTAGAAGCTGCATCTACTGGATAGAAGGTGGCTCGGGGTGGGGTATCATTCTACATATTCTGCATACTCCAGAGGGGCCAGTATACTAGTACGCTCAGGTACACGGTTTGAATTTCTAAAGGTCATCATGGATAAAGATGGGCGGTATGTATGGCTTTCCTGTAGGCTGGGGACAAGAGCCGTAGTAATTATATCCCTATACATACCTCCGCGATATTGCAGCAAACTACTTCACAGTCTGATAAATTTTTTAGCAGACTTTCCGGGGGTTCCCTTTATGATAATGGGAGAGTTTAATAATAATCCAAATTCACATTGGGACAAAGGGAGACATGAGGTATGAAAAATGGGGGGTAACTGTACACCATTCGGTAATTTACTTAAAGAAACGGCACTGATTGACCTGTGGAGGACTCGGCATCCAGAAGTGTATCAATACTCCTGTTATTCGGCTACGTTCTCATCCCTGTCGGGCATTGATCTGGCCTTGGGCAATGAAGCAATGCAAGGTTTGGTAGTGGGTACTAAATACTTCCCCAGGACGGTATCAGATCATTCGCCCCTGTGTGTAGAAGTAGACCTGGGGGAGCAACAAAACCAAAATAGACCCTTATGGAAATTAAATCCCTTTTGGTTACAATTAGTGGAAGAAGGGGGGGTATTAGTGATAGTTTAAGAGAATACCTTAGGTTCAATGAAGGATCAGCATCTATTGGAATGGTTTGGGAGGCAATGAAGGCGTACTTGAGGGGATTGTATATAAGGGGTATATCTAAGGTAAAGTTGGAGGCAAGAAGGCAGAATCGGCTTGCGTTTCAGGAATTGGGGGAGGCGGAAGATGCTTTAATATCAGACCCCACGCCGGCGGCAAAAGCTAGGATCAAGGCAGCTCAAAAGATAGTTAATAGATTGACCATACAGGCAGCGGAGAGAAAGAAAATGTTCCAAACCATGCAGTCCTTTGAGAATGGAGAACGGGCGGGTCACCTATTATCAGTGATAGCTGCGGCACAGAGGGAATCGACATATATTGCACCGTTACAGTCAGTAGATGGGGCAGTTGTCACGGACACCTCGGGGATCCTAAAAGTACTAGAAACATTCTACTCTGATCTATACTCCGTCAAGGTGCACCCGGAGGCAGGGGAGGTAAATGAATTTCTAGGCAGAGCTCAGGTGCCAGTCCTCTCAAGGGAATCTAGAGAGTTACTAGATGAGCCATTTGACTTAGAGGAGTTAGAGCTAGCTCTGAGTGATATGGCTAAAGATAAGGCGCCGGGGGTAGATGGGTTTCTGGGTTTCCGGTTGAAGTATATAAGCAACATAGGGAGGTTTTACTGCCGGTGCTGCTTAAGGTATATAATTCATGTCTGGAGAGAGGAGAGCTGATGCCGTCTATGCAGGACGCAATAATTGTGGTACTCCCTAAAGAAAGCAAAGACCCGGGTTTGCCAGCCTCTTACAGACAGATTTCACTATTGACGGTAAATGTAAAGCTCCTGGCTAAGATGCTTGCAAATAGGCTCACCAAAGTCATTACATCCCTAATACACCCAGATCAAGCAGGGTTTATGCCCAACAAATCCACGGCAACTAACCTTAGGAGACTGTACCTGAATATGCAGATACCGGCGGAAAATAAGGGGAGGCGGGTTATTCTCTCCCTAGACGCGGCCAAAGCTTTT